>NC_090655.1:188713263-188728263 GCF_040937935.1 Hyperolius riggenbachi | reverse complement strand
GAGCGCTGGGAAATTTAATCTTGATGTATTCTTCTGTGGTGCCCCCCATTGGTCCATTGTTCTGGACCAATGAAAATCTTTCCTAGGGACAATGAATGACCCATTAATAATATCAGTGGATCAAAATTCCAAGATGTTTTTTGACAGCCCCCCCTTCTTCTCCCTTCTCTGTGAAATAGAACCTTGAGGGTACCCCCCAGTAAAATCATATGTGAATTTTCTGCCAGGGCTTTCTATTAGACTGATGTATCTGACCAGAGACCAGGTTTTTCTTTAGGCTGTACGACACATACAAATGCATAATCTCATGAGATTATGATTTGTATGTGTAGTACAGCTAAGAAAAAAACCATTAAGATCAGATACATCAGTCTAATTGTTTCCAGTGCAGGAAGAGTTGAGAAACTCCGGTTGTTATCTCTATGCAAAAAAGCTATTAAGCTCTCCGACTAACTTAGTCGTGGAGAGGGCTGTTATCTGACTTTTATTATCTCAACTGTAATTGAACTGTTTACTTTTCCTCTGCTAGAGGAGAGGTCATTACTTCACAGACTGCTCTGAAAGACTCATTTTGAATGCTGAGTGTTGTGTAATCTGCACATATTATAGAGTGATGCAATGTTAGAAAAAACACTATATACCTGAAAATATAAATATGAGAATATTTTCTTTGCTGCTAATCTGCTAGTAATTATTCATAGTTCACAACCAATTCATTATATCATATATTTTTTTTCGCTTCAGTGTCTCTTTAAGGTCTGTTCATTTGACCAGTGAGACCCTTTCTCAGATGGGAGATTTAAAGATACTTGTGTTGGACCACTTGAGTATTGCAACAGTGCAGCAGAGAAGACAGTTATCGAAAATGCTGTACAATCAAAGTTTTTTGATCTATGCAAAATCTGAGTTTTTTTTGTTTTTTTTTTAGAATTAACGTGGGTTCAAGCTGGCCACCACTTTTGCCACTTGCATGACTATACTTGTACCCTTTGACTCTTCCAAGTTGCACACTTGGGGGGTGCCCCCCCCTTTCCCTTCTAGAGTGATTTGTGGAACTGAATACATTACAGGCTGCTATTAGCCTTAAGACTGACTTGTTGTTAAAACAACTTGCTACAAACCAGTTAGCCTCTTCCACGCTGTAAACTGGTCTGGAAAGAGTTAAAAGGGTGTATGTGCACCACCTACTGGCAGTAGGCACATATTATAGCATTACAGACAATTCAAAGTTCTGGATTCTAATACCATACTGTATATTGTACAGAAAATGACACTTATTGCCACACTGGTCTGAATTTGGCCGTGACTGACTATAACCACCACCATGGCTAAGAGTTGTGCAGCAGACCAGATTGTGTACAGCAGCCCAATGATGTTCCCTAAAGATCTGGCATGTCTGACCTTTAGCTATGCCTAAGCATGACCCAACGGCATTAGTCTTGGCACCCCCCCCCCCCCCCACCCGCTGGAAACCATTCCGTTAGATGCGTTTGTCATCCCTTCGCCAACAGTGCACTAACAACACTGAACAGAAGTGTAATCAGCCTTTGCACATGACGCATCTTTTGTTATGCAGGGGGAGTGCAGAAACTATGAGCGTGCGTAATGGAGACGTTTCTGGTGGTGAGAGCAGCAAGAACAATGCTATTGTGCTGCGCTGGGCCATTGCTAAGTATCTAACACGCCGTATCTTCATGCAATCGTTGTGAGCCTGATGTAGTCACGCTGGTCTGAACATAATGACCACCCCCGCCATGTCATTTGTTATGGTGCAACACTCCGTTCAGACCAGAGTGTGTATGGACCTTTAGGGCTGGTTCAGGCGAATGTCTCAATCACCTGCCCAGTTTCTCGTCCAAATGCCTTTTTGCAAGCTAGCTGAAAAGCATTTGTTGACTTTCAATGGCGATTCCTAGCGATCGTCATTTTTCATCCCGCAGGGGGTCACAGGAGTGAGGCGCTAATGGACCCCAGCACAACAAGACCCTGCTGCTTCCAGACAGTGGGAAAAAATAAAGATCAAAATCCTGCTTTTGCATGAATGGCGGTAAATGTGTGAACTGGCCCTTAGTGGTTGTACCACACAAGGGAGATGCTTCAGGTAAATACTGTACAGTATTTTATTTCTGCATCTGTAGATTTATTTCTTCATCCATATTGGAGGAGGATTTTTCTATTTGTGATTAAAAAGTTTATTTTAGAAATTTTAATTTAATTTTTTTTACATGATTTTGTATTTGAAACTTGTATTACTTATATACTCAAAATGGATTCTAGACTCTTGCTTGATGGATTTTTAGTTAGTTGCAAGCAAAAATGTCACAAAAATTAATTTAACCACTTTTTGCACAGCAATCCTGCAGAAATTGGGAGGTTAAGTATACCATTACCTCTTCATAAGTGCACAACCGCTCCCCAGAAAAAAATAAAAATCTGAAGATGCAAAATCTGCTCAGACCTACCTGATGCATCTAATTACACATGAAAAAAATGGAGATTTTAGCACACTGTATACATCAATGAATTTTCTGAATACTAGGCGTGCAATTTGAGGATCGTGGACAGGCACTGGATGGAGTCATCAAAGATCAATTCGGGTGCTTGTCACGAGACATAGGCTATGTCTCAAATCTGTATAATGAAATTCAATGCATCAGCACACCAATTTCCAATAATTCACGCTCCTTTATTGAGCCATGTGTTCCCACAAAGGGTGTTAAGCCAACAATTATTTCTGTTGGCTTAACACCCTTTGTGGGAGCACATGGCTCAATAAAGGAGCGTGAATTATTGGAAATTGGTGTGCTGATACCTTGGATTGCTGAATACTCGGCAATGAGCTTTTTCCATTGTTGAGTACAATTTGAACTTTTGGGAAAGTTTTTTTTAAAAATGTACTGTTTGGATTTTCTTTTTTGTTAAATTGCAAAATGATCTTGCATTGCACCATTATGTATCTTCTAAAAAAGTGGGGGCACATTTAGTAAACTCTCATGTGAGAAATGTGTAAGCTGCCATTTCTGATATGAAACATGTACATTGGGGTGCAAGTAGCCTAAACATATTGTATGCCTGAACAATATTGTGCGTGTCAGTGGTGACTTTTTTTTTTTTTTTGCCAAGGTTAACCAAGCAAACATGCATTTTATGCGGAAACTCGTACAGAATGGCCCAGATGTTCATCCAGGTGCCAATTTCATTCAACAGAGACATACCCAAATGAAAAGGTTGGTCACCTGCCTTTACCACCATCAATGACTGTATTTATGAAAAATGTAACAGTAATTTAAAAAATGGTTACATGTGATTTTTTTCCAGCTGCATTTAATCACATTATCATCTCATCCCTTTGCTTTAGATTATTTTGTGATTCTTTTTTGAGAAATGTGTTATGAGATTATTTTTGAAATAAAGATCTAAATACTGTTTCTCTAAATGAGGTTTGGTCTGTTACTGTCCTGGCCTCTGTCCATTTCTCTATAATCTACTTGTCCACTTGTCCTGGATTGTGTACATTTACAAAACCAGGCAGTTGTTGCGAGTATTCAGGGCAAAATTATCAAACTCCGTGCAAGGAGAGTTGGATCAGATCTTGTGCAGAACTGGATTACTTGCTCAAAGCGACCAATCAGAACCCTTCATCTGTAAATATGTTAGATTGTTGCACCAGTTTTTCTTCAATTTTCCTTTCACCGATTTTGAGCTGCCCCAGTGTCTTATAAGTTAACTATGAAGGTGTTTGTCGGTGACGTGATTATTTTATAAACTTGCAATGCATTGTTCTTATGTAGATTTCTTAAATATGGTAACCGGGAGAAGATTGCTCAGGAGCTGAGGTATGGCGACATCGTCGAGAGGCATCTCATAGATGGAGATATTGTTCTGTTTAATCGACAGCCATCCCTGCACAAGCTCAGTATCATGGCTCATATAGTGAGTTGCAGAACTGATTTTATTTTTCAATTAGCCAGCTTTTGATAATTATCCAGTAGGGAGTGAGATGCTTATAATTCTAAGTTGATCGGAATTTCATGAAATTTTTTGTAGCTTGAAAATGGACAAATCAAAGTATGTTTTCAAGTTTGTATAAACTTAGCATGAATTGGCTTTAAAGTGAACCTCCGGACTAAAAATCGACTCGGCAGCACTGAAAAGGCCTGGTGTTTCTTTAACAGTTTCACAGCATCAGAACTTTGTTTACTCTTATACAAGCCTTATTTTTAGCTGCACAGAAGAAAACTGCCCGGGCATTTTTCCCCTGATGCTGTGCAAAGCATGATGGGATTTCTGATGTTGTTGTTCTCTTTCTGCTGTTTTGGTGCAAATTTTTTTTTTTTACATTTTTAATTTGACATTTGAAGCCTAGCGTGTGCAGCTGGGAGGGGTTATCAGGTCACAGGACTGTTGGAACTGTGTCTCCTGCTCCTTGTCACCTCCTTTCAACCAAAAAGATGGCTGCCCCCATGACAAAGATGGCAGCCCCCATTAATCACAAACATTTGCCTGTTCTTTTAAAACAGGGTGGGTAAGAGATTATATTACCTATCTATTCTAATTAACATAACTAATGTAACTTGATGACAGTATGTTTGTTTAGGCTGAAGTTCCCCTTTAACTTGGAATTGTTTTCATCTCATGACCCTGTTATCTAATTATTTGTATTAATATCAATGTTAAACATTTTGAGAAACTATTATTATTATTATTATTTAGTATTTATATAGCGCTAACATCTTCTGCAGCACTTTACAGAGTATATAGTTTGTTTGTTTTTTTCACTAGCGGTTTCTCAGAGAGGCTCACATTCTAATCCCTACCATAGTCATATGTCCATTGTAGTCTTAAGGCCAATTTTTAGGGGGAAGCCAGTGAGCTAATTTGTATGTTCTTGGGATGTGAGAGGAAAGCAGAGAGCTTGTAAAAAACACATGCAGACATGGAGAGAACATACAAACTCAGTATAGTTAGCATACTGTCTCAGATTCTAAATACATTATGTAAAACAAGCTTCCAATAACACAATGTTCTATTTTTCAGTCATGATGTTATGCCTGAGGAAGGGGACTTGGAGTTCTTGAAAGCTTGCTTCAGAAAATGTATTTAGCCGACACAAGGTGTACAGTGCTGCCCATAATTATTCATACCCCTGGCAAATTTTGACTTGGTTACTTTTATTCAACCAGCAAGTCATTTTTTATGGGAAAAGACATAGGTGTCCCCCAAAAGATAAGACTATGAACACAAGGCATTATTGTGGGGGGATAAAAAAAACATTTCTCAGCTTTTTACATTTTGAGCAAAATGTGTCCAGTCCAAAATTATTCAGCCTTTATTGGCTATTACAGCAATCAAACCCTTCTTATAATTGCAGACCAGCTTTTTGCATTTCTCCACAGGTATTTTTGCACATTCATCTTTAGCAATGAGCTCCAAATCTTTTAGGTTGGAGGGTCTTCTTACCATCACCCTGATCTTTCACTCACTCCACAGATTCTCAATTGGGTTCAAGTCAGGATTCTGACTAGGCCTCTCCAAAACTTTATCTGCTCACCATTTCTTCACCACTTTTGCTGTGTGTTTTGGGTCATTGTCATGCTGAAATGTCCACTGGTGGCCAAGGCCTAGTTTTTCTACAAACTGCCTGACGTTGTCGTTGAGAATCTTCATGCAGTGCTCTTTTTTTCATGTGCTCTTTTTTTTTTTTTTTTTTTTCATGGTGCCATTTACTGTGATTAGGTTCCCTGGTCCATTGGCTGAAAAACGCCCCCAAAGCATTAGGTTCCCACCACCATGTTTGACAGTGGGGATGGTGGTCTTTGGGTTGAAGGCTTCTCCTTTTTAAGCCAAATAATGGAACCATCATTGTAACAAATCAAATAAATTTTTGTTTTATCTATTATTATTATTTATTGTATTTATAAAGCGCCGACCTATTACGTAGCGCTGGACATTAATTTAGGTTACAGACAATATTTAGGGGTGACAACAGCAATATGACAATACAGGAGAACAAGAAAACCAGATCACACAGCACAGTATGAGTACAAGGTAATGCTTAGTCAGTCACTGGAGGGGAGCATGGAGATTAGGCAAGTTAGGTTCACTCAAATGCATAGCATGGGTGCACAGTAATGGAGGTGCATGATCAGGTAGGACACAAAAGGAGGAGGACCCTGCCCAAAGGCTTACAATCTAGAGGGAGAGGTAAGGACACGAACGGTAGGGGACCAGAGTTCAGCTGTGGGTTTAGAGCAATTGTGAGGGGTGGTAGGCCAGAGTGAAAAGGTGAGTTTTGAGGGCCATCTTGAAGGTGTTGAAGGAAGGGGCTGCCCTAATGGGTGGAGGTAGGGAGTTCCATAGTGTTTGAACGGCTCTTGAGAAGTCTTGGAGGCGTGCATGGGACTGGGTGATGCGGGGGACAGTCAGGCGAAGTTCATTGGAGGAGCGGAGTGAGCGGCTTGGTGTGTATCTCTGAGTAAGATCAGAAATGTAGGTTGGACAGGTTTTGTGGACGGATTTGTAGGTCAGACACAATATCTTGAATCTGATTCTGGACTGGATAGGAAGCCAGTGGAGGGACTCACGGAGGGGAGCCGCCCTGGTGGAGCGATGGGAGGAGTGGATAATTCTGGCTGCCGCATTCATGATGGACTGCAGTGGGGCTGTTTGGGTCATAGGGAGACCAGACAGAAGGGCATTGCAGTAGTCGAGGCGAGAAATTATGAGGGCATGGATGAGGAGTTTGGTGGTGGCAGAGGTCAGGAAAGGGGGAATCTTACAGATGTTACGAAGGTGGAAGTTGCAGGACTTTGTGAGGTTTTGGATGTGGGGAGTGAAGGAGAGTGCGGAGTCCAGGGTGACACCCAGACAGCGGGCTTGAGAGGTAGGGCGAATGGTGGTATGGTTAACAATCACCTGCACATCTGGGAGGTCCAGGGATGACCGGGGTGGGAAGATCATAAATTCTGTTTTATCCAGATTTAATTTCAGGAACCTAGCGGACATCCAGGAGGAGATGGCAGATAGGCAGAAGGAGACCTTGTCCATGGTAGTGGTGGATATGTCAGGGGTGTGGAGGTAGATTTGGGTGTCATCTGCATACGGATGATAGTTAAAACCCATGGAGGAGATAACCTTGCCAATGGAGGATGTGTATAGGGAGAACAGTAGGGGGCCAAGGACCGAGCCTTGGGGGACTCCCACTGAGAGGTGGTTGGGGGTGGACGAGGACTCATTGAAGGCGGTCGTGAAGGAGTGGTTGGAGAGGTAGGATGAAAGCCAGGTCAGGGCGAGATCGTGAATGCCCATGGATTGGAGGGACTGGAGGAGTAGGGGATGATCTACTGTATCAAAAGCTGCTGAAAGGTCAAGGAGGAGGAGGATGGAGTATTTACCTTCAGCTTTAGCTAAGGCAAGGTCATTGACCACTTTGGTGAGAGCCGTTTCGGTTAAATGGGCAGGCCGAAATCCAGATTGCAGTGGGTCTAGTAGTGAGTTGGCATTGAGGTACTGGATCAGGCGTTTGTGAACCAGACGCTCAAGGAGTTTTGAGACGAAGGGGAGGAGGGAGATCGGGCGGTAGTTGGAGGGTAGCGAGGGGTCAAGGGAGGGTTTCTTGAGCAGGGGCAGTACTGTGGCCTGCTTGAAGTCTGATGGGAAGGTGCCTGTGGATAGGGAGAGGTTAAACAGGGTAGTGAGGACTGGGGCCAGATCTGTGAAGTGAGGCTGAAGTAGATCAGAAGGGATAGGGTTAAGTGGGGAGGTAGTGGTATGGGAAGTCTGCAGTAGGTGGTTGACTTCCTCAGTGGTAGTAGGAGTGAAGGAAGTGAGGGGAGGGATAGGGTGAAGGAGGAGTTGGTTGTGAACGGGTGGGAGGTGAAGATTGAAGATTGGATATTTCCTGACGGATGGAGATTATTTTGTTGGTAAAGTGGGTGGCTAAATCTGTGGCAGAGAGGGAGGAAACAGAAGGTGGGTGGGGGGGGGGGGGGGTTTAAGCAGGGAGTTGAAGGTGCCAAAAAGACGCCGGGGATTGGAAGCTTGTGCTCCGATGAGCTTGGTAAAGTATTCCTGCTACGCATGAGCAAGGGCAGTGTGGAACTGCAGCAGGTTAGTCTTGTACTGTAAGAAATCCTGGTTTAGTCGAGTTTTCCTCCATTTTCGTTCAGTGGCACGTGCTTCCCTCTGGTAGTTGTGAGTATGGGTAGTGCGCCAGGGCTGGGGGTTAGGGGGTCGGTTGCGGCGGAATATTGGTGGAGCAGCTTTCTCTAGGGCTGATGAGAGTTTGGTGATACTGAGCTGCAGCAAGATTAGGACACGTTGGGGTGGGGAGAGTGGAGGACAGGCCATGGAGGGAGTCAGCAAAGACGCCAGGGTTGAGCTTGCGTAGGTCTCGCTGCCATCGACCAGGTAGGTGGGCAGGCGGGTCGTTTGGAGGTGCCTTCCGTGAGGAGGTTGAAGGTGATGGTCTGAGGGTGGAAATGGTGCGATGTCGAGGTCAGCAATGGTGGTGGATTTATAAGGTCGAGAGTGTGACGTGCAGTGTGAGTGGGGGCGTTGGTGTTTTGTACTAGGCCATGTGAGTTGGCTATGGTCAGTAGCCGGGTCACAACAGAGTTCTTGGGTTCATCGATGGGAATATTGAAATCCCTGAGGATGATGGTGGGGAGGTCAGAGGAGAGGATGTGTGGGAGCCAGGAGGCAAGGTTGTCGAGAAATTGTCGTGTGGAGCCCGGAGGGCGGTATAAGACTGCAACAATGGCTGGGAGGGGATTGTAGAGGCGGATAGTGTGGGCCTCAAATTATGTGAATTGTAGGGAGGTAGGTGGGGTGAGGACACTGAAGGTGCAGGATGGGGAGAGGAGCATAACTCCTCTCCCCATCCTGATCATAACTCAGAAGACCAGAAGTCTTCTTTATCCAGATGAACATTTGCAATGGCCAAGCAAGCTTTTGTGTGCCTTATCTGGAGAAGTGACGTCCTCCTTGGTCTGCATCCATGGAACCCAGAAGTGTGCAGTGTCCGCTGGATTGTCTGCCTTGATATTGCCACCAGCAGAGCCCAGATTCACCAGGATGGCCTTGGATTCTTTATCACCTCTCTCACTATCCTCCTGGCCTGAACATGTCACTTTTGGCTTCCGACCACGTCCTCTGAGATTTTCCACAGTGTGGAACATCTTTTGTTTTTAATAATACTTTGCACTGTAGCCACTGAAACTTGAAATCATTTAGAAATGACCTTGTAGTCCTTTCCTGACTTGTGAGCAGCCACAATGTGTAGCCACAGGTCCTCACTGAGCTCCTTTGTCTTTGGGCTCGTTTCCACTATCGCGAATACGCATGCGGATTCGCACATGTAATGCAAGTGGATGGGCCTGTTTCCACTGTAGCGTTGTTGCGTTGCGTTTTTCTTCAGCGGTGAAAAAACCACACAAAAGAGCCGCAGAATTCGCCTGCGAGTGAAATGCATGCGAATCAACGCTAATGTATTTAATAGGGAATTTGCATGCTGTTTTGGTATGCGAATTTTCATGCGAATTCGCATGGAAATTCGCATGAAATCAATGGAAAAGCACACCGGCATTGCCATGGTTAAATTCGCATACATCGTCATCCATGCGAATTCACACGAAAATTTGCATGCACACGCATGTGAAATTCGCATCCGCATGCGAATTTTGCCGCAGCGATTTCATCATGCAATAGTGGAAACGGGCCCTTAGCCATGACTGTCCACTAACCAACTGCAGAGAACTGCTGTTTTTCACCTGTTGAGTTGATTAAAACAGCTTTTCCCAATTATTCAGGGTAATTATGATGCTTTAGAACAGCTTAGACTATTTGGAATGGTATAGAACAGTGGTCCTCAAACTAAGGCCCGCGGGCCGAATGCGGCCCCCTAAGGCTTTTTCACCGGCCCCCCACTCTCAAAATCTATTACTTATAGATGCGGTCCCATGCATCTTTAAATATCTGGGACCCACATTTAGAATAGCAGTGCTGGCAGCACCCATCCACATGGATCCAGTTGGACTGCAGGTTGTCACCTGGGTATGCTTCTCTGTAGTAAAAGATGTTCTTCATTCATGTGAATGGCTGCTTCTACTCCGGAGGAGTTCCCCTCTGTGTTGCAGGACATGCTATCTGCACATGCTGTGTTGTGTGTGGGGGGGGGGGGCATACATCGGATTTGGTTAAATGGGAGACATAAGGGCCGAACGTAATAGAGAGGTCCCAACACTACTACCCAAAACTTGATGCACCGGGGAGTTGACCAGCTTATCCCATCATCCACCAAAGGGTAACACATAACATAGACAAGACATAAGGGCCGCACATGTTAACAGGTAATAGTTTACACCACTTCTGCTCAATGTAATGTTTTCTACATTTTATCTATACTCCGGCCCCCCAGCAGTCTGAAGTATGTTGATCCGGCCCTTGACCGAAAAAGTTTGGGGACCTCTGGTATAGAACTTTGAATTTTCACACAGACTGACAGTTTGTGAAGGGTATGAATAATTTTGGACTGGATACTTTTTTTTACTCAAATGTAAATTAAAAGCTGAGAAATGTTTTTTTCCACAATAATGCCTCGTGTACATCGTCTTATCTCCTGGGAGACACGTCATTTCCCATCAAAAAATTACTGGCTGGTTAAATAAATAACTTTAAATCAAATTTTGCCAGGGGTATGAATAATTATGGGCAGCACTGTATCTCTTACAGCAACAATTCTTTATCTTCTACTATCTATAGGTAAGATGTTACTACAAATTTAGCAGCATTAAAGGCGCTCATGTTAAATTGATTTACTAGAGGAGGCACCTGGGAATAATGGTGGTGGAGGTCAGTTACTTTGTATCAGAACTTATAGCGGAAGTGGCCGTGTTAAGTTAGGTAAGGTAGTTAGTGTTTGATATAGATGGAAGGAGGTTTGTGTTAGGCATACAGTAGGTAGGGGAAGGATAGTGTTAAGCATAGGTAGGGGGTAGATTATTGTTGGGCATAAATACAGGGAATGTTAGTATGAGAAAAGGATAACCTAGGATGGTGGTGGAATATTGGTAACTCTACCAGTGTTCTACTGTACATAGGTGAATAGTAGATACCGGTAAAATTACAGATATCCTACTATCAACGATATCTCATGCCCATTTACCATCGTGGCACTTTTATATGACTTTGGTACAAACGACTTCTCCAGTATTTGCATAAATGTAATCAGTGATTTTTTTTTTTACCTTTAGTAGCATTTTCAAGGGGTTGTCATAAGAGTACTTATAGAGAACCAGTGAAAATTTTCAAAAATGGTATTTCACTTTTGGAGCCTTACCTGGGAGTCCCAATCCGCCTCCCAAATTTTACAATCTCTCACAATGCACTTTGTCCTTGTTGTGAATGAAAGCCTTCTTTTCTCCTATGCATAAGTGAGGATGTGATGTATATTCGAGAGTGATACATCATGGGAAACCAAACGTGCTCACTTAAAGAGAGTCTGAAGCGAGAATAAATCTCGCTTCAGACCTCATAAATACTGCTAAAACGCCACTATAGTGCGGCTTAACGGGGGTCCCTTCACCCCCAAATCCCCCTCGATACACCCGGGGAGCGCTTCCTGGTTGGGGCAGGGCTAGCCGCCGCAGCCCTGCCCCACGCGCGTCTGTCAGTGCGTATCTCCGCCTCTCCCCCGCCCCTCTCAGTCTTCCTTCACTGAGAGGGGCGGGGGAGAGGCGGCGATGCGCCGCTGACAGACGCGACTGGAGGCAGGGCTGCAGCCGTTAGCCCTGCCTCCAGGAAGCAATAAATCACGACCAAATCTGCGACCAAGTGTCGCAGTGGTCGTTTTGGGGGTGAAGGGACCCCCGTTAAGCCGTGCTATAGCGGCGGTTTAGCAGGGGCACACGTGCCCCTGCTTTTTTATGAGCTCTGAAGCGAGATTTATTCTCGCTTCAGAGTCTCTTTAAAGGGAACTAAGCACCAGGATTTTTTTCTTATTTTTTATTTAAATGAACCTCCCCTTAAAGAGAACCCGAGGTGGGATTTCATTATGTTAGTGGGGCACAGAGGCTGGTTGTGCACACTAACACCAGCCTCTGTTGCCCCATGGTGTGCCTCCATGTCTCCCCTGTGCGCCGCTATACCCCCACAGTGCTGGCGACACGCAGCGTGTCGCCAGCACAATGTTTACCTAAGCGCTGTCTGTCAGCGCCACTCCCCCGCCTCCTCAGCATCGACGCTACCCGCCCGTGTCCCTTCCCTACCGCTGATAGGAGGGAAGTGATGCGGGCAGGTAGCGCCGATGCGGGGGAGTGGCGCTGACTGACGGCGCTTAGGTGAACGTTGTGCTGGCGACGCGTTGCGTGTCACCAGCACTGCGGGGGATATATCTGCGCGCAGGGGGGACATGGAGGCACACCATGGGGCAACGGAGGCTGGTCTTAGTGTGCACAACCAGCCTCTGTGCCCCAGTAACATAATTAAATACCACCTTGGGTTCTCTTTAAGGGAAGTTTGTAATGGAAGTTCATTTAAAAAAAAATGTGTGCTTAGTTGCCTGTAAAGCTGAATTATTGAAAATGCCTTGTGGTTTACTAAAAAAGCAATGCTAAATATAATTTTGCCTTCTTAAAAGTTCTTTTTGCTTCTTTCATCCCCTTATATTCTCATAGTGCTTCTGGGTCACCATGAGCGATCTAGGTACTCACTGTAATGAATTAAAATTCTCATAGCTAGGAACACAGGACAGCAAATCTGAGAGGTTGTAACCGGTTTTTCCATCTAAATATATTTTTTCCCGTTACTGGGCATTTTGACATGTTATAAATAGAGTAAAAAATGGATTGCAGACTTGTTTTTTTTTTTTTTTTTTTTTTTTTTTTTTTTTTTAAAGGAAAAAGTGGTCCTTGTTATATGTAGGCAGCTATGTGGGACGTTTTTTCAAGGCTTTTGTTCATGTGAGATTTGAATTAAATATATGGTTGATAATTTTTGTCTTGTCTGTGCCACACAGGCCAGAGTGAAGCCACACAGAACCTTCCGCTTTAATGAATGTGTCTGTACTCCATACAATGCTGATTTTGATGGTGATGAAATGAATCTACACCTCCCCCAGACTGAAGAAGCCAAGGCAGAGGCCTATGTGTTGATGGGGGTGAGTGATGCAGATTACCCTTGCAGGTTTTACTTTGCAAGACAAACCTCCAGTGGATCTACATCTAGTTCCCTTTATTTCTGAATATGTTGATTGCACTGTTAGCAAAGTGTGCTGTAAATATTATTGTATGACTTATCTTGCATGATTGTCTTCTTTGCAGACCAAAGCCAATCTTGTCACACCACGCAATGGAGAACCGCTTATTGCTGCAATTCAAGACTTTCTTACAGGTATGGACTAACCAGCAAGCTCATGGTGACCCAGAACTCATTGGAGTGTGTAATGGTTAATTTGCATATATTCAGCAGTAGTGCCTGGGAGACATCTCGAGCTCACTCCAACCTGAATTATCGCAAATTCTTTCTGTTTTAGGAAAGCAAATTTTTGTTTTTCTTACAGGTATGGGTTAGGGAATATTAAAGGGAGACAACAAAATCCAGAGCCTATGGCATTTGGTACATTCTGTGCTTATTGCAGAACTTATTCAATCTTTATTAGTTGTAGCATATGACCTATACCAAGGGATTGACCTTTTAATATATACCGTAGTTAGTAGCAGGCAGCAGCACTAGTTGTTATCCAGCTGTTCAGTCATTTTCCTTATCTTTCATGGAGAAAATACTTAAAGTGACTTTGGAATGGAAAAAATATATAAATCCTCGCATTTTAAAAGAGAAGGCTCAGGATCCCTAGGCGCCTTCCTGGTCCTCTCCTTGTGTTCGTTACAGTGGCCCCGTACTGCACAAGCACGAATGTGAGCTCACACATGGCCTGTATGTAGCCGTCTGAAGGTGGGAGATAGGAATGGGGGCCAGGAAGGCTCTATAGCAACGTTTCCCAAACCTGTCCTCGTGACTCCCTAACGGTGCAGGTTTTGCAGGCACAGATGAGGTAATAAGTTTCTTGGCTACATGAAATTCACCTAGCTGAGACACTAATTACCCTACCTGTGCATAGGTGAAGCTGCCTGCAAAACATGCAGCACTGAGGAGTCACGAGGATAGGTTTGAGAAACGCTGCTCTATAGGATCCAGGACCTCCTTTCTCCATAGGTAAGCTTTATCCTCAAACACAACAGACACTTAACCCCCTATTTCTCCCATTTCTGCCTATGTCCCATTTTTAGCTCAACTTTAATTACTGTGATCTGATTTAGAACCTCATTAGACGTTCCCACTAGAACTGAAGAAGGTAGTTGGTGATCCAGCATGATAGATTAAGATCAACTACCTTAGCATTGTTTCCGGGGAAACTCTGTACACTCATAGAATGAATGATAATTTTGTGCCAGAAAAATTAAAATGGCGTATGAAGCTTTAAAATTTTTAATTGTAAGAAACATTAAATGATTCATATCAGTACACATGCCAACAAATGTATATCTTGGTTTTAGTTTTAACAAAGTGTGACTGGCTGCTTTACTCATCCTGTCTTTTTTTTTGCCAGCTGCCTATCTCCTCACTCTGAAGGACACCTTTTTTGACCGTGCAAAAGCATGTCAAATTATTGCTTCTATTCTGGTGGGAAAAGATGAGAAAATTAAAGTTCACCTACCTCACCCAGCTATCCTGAAGGTATTTTATATTCTGTTTGTGATCTTACTAGTCATTTTGTTTGGATTTGATGTGTTCATAAAGTGAAGTTTCCTTGGTCTCTTTACAGCCAGTCAGATTGTGGACTGGAAAGCAAATCTTTAGCATCATCCTCCAGCCAAGTTCGGACAATCCTGTCCGTGCCAACCTCAGGACCAAGGGCAAACAGTACTGTGGCAAAGGAGAAGATCTGTGCCATAATGATTCTTGTAAGTACATTTTCTATAGTATTGTTTGTTCTTGTGCCAA